>NC_059418.1:2500-10000 GCF_905220565.1 Melitaea cinxia | reverse complement strand
CATTACCACCTTTCGGTCCTTGGCCTTGCGCACTTTCTCCACCCTGATCCACCCTTCTTTGGCCTCCATCGTCTCACGCAGCTGGGTGAGGACCTCCTCACCCGTCATTTGGTCATCGGTCGACGAGACCACAAGCGAGTGCGAAGCGACCGGTCTCCTCAGCGGAGATCCAGCCGCCACAACACTCGCATATGTCCCCCGATCGACCGCCGCTCCTTCCTGTCTCGCGAGCCTGTCTTGCAGGTCTTTAAGACGCTGTCCGTTTTCGACGAGGAGGCGGGTTTGCTCGTCTAATTTTTCGGTCAGGAGGGAGTCGAGGACCACCACAGGCTCAGCGCCAGCAACCGAGGTCGTCAGCAAAGGCCCGCGCGGTGAGTGCTCTCCGCTAGGGCTCAGCGACTTTTCCTTCGTCACCCTCCTCATGGCCTCGAGCTCCGCCTCACTCGCCTCGAGCATCTCATACAGCCCGTCTATGGCTTCGCCAATCATTTTTTTGTACTCGCGCTTGAGATTTTTCGAACTCGTGGTCGCTATTGAGCAGCGGTGAACCAACTCGTCAGCGGCCTCGAGTCTCGTAGTTTTCCGCGTTTCCTCGATGGATTGGCGGGACAGACGGTGAGGACTACAGGTCTCGGCCGTTTGTGGCGACCCTGGACTCCCCACCGCCAGAGCCTTGTCCTTGCTTGAATTGGGGGAGGGTACTTTCGGGGGGCTCGTCCGCCATGGAGGTCTCGTCTGTACCCCGTCCGTCGATTTTCTCTTCGCTCCTGCGGGCCGGGCCCCTCCGATCCTGTCTTTGGTGGGTGTGCGTATGCCGAACATCGTGAGGGTGCGTCAGTGAATAAAATTTTAGAATTTTGATGTAAAAGTCAAGAGAGTCTTAATATAAAAGTATATAAAAAATTATTTTGAAAACCTTTAAATTTTTCTAGAAGAACGGCTGTAAACGACCGTTCCCCGATCAGGTAGACAGGCAAATATGCCCCGGTACATAAACAACTTAAATCTAACTTACAAACTAACAAAAAGCGAGAAAACTCTACTTTTTGGTCAGTGACTCTACGTAGAGTCGTCAGTTGTAATTTAATTAATAGCCCTCAGTGAGGGAAGGTCGATATCGAAAACCGCGTCTCGCTACGATCAGCGGTTACCGAGATATTGCGCTTTAAAGTTTTCCAATATGGCGTGGTTAGGTTAGGTTAGGTTAGGTTAGGTTAGGTTAGGTTAGGTTAGGTTAGGTTAGGTTAGGTTAGGTTAGGTTAGGTTAGGTTAGGTTAGGTTAGGTTAGGTTAGGTTAGGTTAGGTTAGGTTAGGTTAGGTTAGGTTAGGTTAGGTTAGGTTAGGTTAGGTTAGGTTAGGTTAGGTTAGGTTAGGTTAGGTTAGGTTAGGTTAGGTTAGGTTAGGTTAGGTTAGGTTAGGTTAGGTTAGGTTAGGTTAGGTTAGGTTAGGTTAGGTTAGGTTAGGTTAGGTTAGGTTAGGTTAGGTTAGGTTAGGTTAGGTTAGGTTAGGTTAGGTTAGGTTAGGTTAGGTTAGGTTAGGTTAGGTTAGGTTAGGTTAGGTTAGGTTAGGTTAGGTTAGGTTAGGTTAGGTTAGGTTAGGTTAGGTTAGGTTAGGTTAGGTTAGGTTAGGTTAGGTTAGGTTAGGTTAGGTTAGGTTAGGTTAGGTTAGGTTAGGTTAGGTTAGGTTAGGTTAGGTTAGGTTAGGTTAGGTTAGGTTAGGTTAGGTTAGGTTAGGTTAGGTTAGGTTAGGTTAGGTTAGGTTAGGTTAGGTTAGGTTAGGTTAGGTTAGGTTAGGTTAGGTTAGGTTAGGTTAGGTTAGGTTAGGTTAGGTTAGGTTAGGTTAGGTTAGGTTAGGTTAGGTTAGGTTAGGTTAGGTTAGGTTAGGTTAGGTTAGGTTAGGTTAGGTTAGGTTAGGTTAGGTTAGGTTAGGTTAGGTTAGGTTAGGTTAGGTTAGGTTAGGTTAGGTTAGGTTAGGTTAGGTTAGGTTAGGTTAGGTTAGGTTAGGTTAGGTTAGGTTAGGTTAGGTTAGGTTAGGTTAGGTTAGGTTAGGTTAGGTTAGGTTAGGTTAGGTTAGGTTAGGTTAGGTTAGGTTAGGTTAGGTTAGGTTAGGTTAGGTTAGGTTAGGTTAGGTTAGGTTAGGTTAGGTTAGGTTAGGTTAGGTTAGGTTAGGTTAGGTTAGGTTAGGTTAGGTTAGGTTAGGTTAGGTTAGGTTAGGTTAGGTTAGGTTAGGTTAGGTTAGGTTAGGTTAGGTTAGGTTAGGTTAGGTTAGGTTAGGTTAGGTTAGGTTAGGTTAGGTTAGGTTAGGTTAGGTTAGGTTAGGTTAGGTTAGGTTAGGTTAGGTTAGGTTAGGTTAGGTTAGGTTAGGTTAGGTTAGGTTAGGTTAGGTTAGGTTAGGTTAGGTTAGGTTAGGTTAGGTTAGGTTAGGTTAGGTTAGGTTAGGTTAGGTTAGGTTAGGTTAGGTTAGGTTAGGTTAGGTTAGGTTAGGTTAGGTTAGGTTAGGTTAGGTTAGGTTAGGTTAGGTTAGGTTAGGTTAGGTTAGGTTAGGTTAGGTTAGGTTAGGTTAGGTTAGGTTAGGTTAGGTTAGGTTAGGTTAGGTTAGGTTAGGTTAGGTTAGGTTAGGTTAGGTTAGGTTAGGTTAGGTTAGGTTAGGTTAGGTTAGGTTAGGTTAGGTTAGGTTAGGTTAGGTTAGGTTAGGTTAGGTTAGGTTAGGTTAGGTTAGGTTAGGTTAGGTTAGGTTAGGTTAGGTTAGGTTAGGTTAGGTTAGGTTAGGTTAGGTTAGGTTAGGTTAGGTTAGGTTAGGTTAGGTTAGGTTAGGTTAGGTTAGGTTAGGTTAGGTTAGGTTAGGTTAGGTTAGGTTAGGTTAGGTTAGGTTAGGTTAGGTTAGGTTAGGTTAGGTTAGGTTAGGTTAGGTTAGGTTAGGTTAGGTTAGGTTAGGTTAGGTTAGGTTAGGTTAGGTTAGGTTAGGTTAGGTTAGGTTAGGTTAGGTTAGGTTAGGTTAGGTTAGGTTAGGTTAGGTTAGGTTAGGTTAGGTTAGGTTAGGTTAGGTTAGGTTAGGTTAGGTTAGGTTAGGTTAGGTTAGGTTAGGTTAGGTTAGGTTAGGTTAGGTTAGGTTAGGTTAGGTTAGGTTAGGTTAGGTTAGGTTAGGTTAGGTTAGGTTAGGTTAGGTTAGGTTAGGTTAGGTTAGGTTAGGTTAGGTTAGGTTAGGTTAGGTTAGGTTAGGTTAGGTTAGGTTAGGTTAGGTTAGGTTAGGTTAGGTTAGGTTAGGTTAGGTTAGGTTAGGTTAGGTTAGGTTAGGTTAGGTTAGGTTAGGTTAGGTTAGGTTAGGTTAGGTTAGGTTAGGTTAGGTTAGGTTAGGTTAGGTTAGGTTAGGTTAGGTTAGGTTAGGTTAGGTTAGGTTAGGTTAGGTTAGGTTAGGTTAGGTTAGGTTAGGTTAGGTTAGGTTAGGTTAGGTTAGGTTAGGTTAGGTTAGGTTAGGTTAGGTTAGGTTAGGTTAGGTTAGGTTAGGTTAGGTTAGGTTAGGTTAGGTTAGGTTAGGTTAGGTTAGGTTAGTTAGGTTAGGTTAGGTTAGGTTAGGTTAGGTTAGGTTAGGTTAGGTTAGGTTAGGTTAGGTTAGGTTAGGTTAGGTTAGGTTAGGTTAGGTTAGGTTAGGTTAGGTTAGGTTAGGTTAGGTTAGGTTAGGTTAGGTTAGGTTAGGTTAGGTTAGGTTAGGTTAGGTTAGGTTAGGTTAGGTTAGGTTAGGTTAGGTTAGGTTAGGTTAGGTTAGGTTAGGTTAGGTTAGGTTAGGTTAGGTTAGGTTAGGTTAGGTTAGGTTAGGTTAGTTAGGTTAGGTTAGGTTAGGTTAGGTTAGGTTAGGTTAGGTTAGGTTAGGTTAGGTTAGGTTAGGTTAGGTTAGGTTAGGTTAGGTTAGGTTAGGTTAGGTTAGGTTAGGTTAGGTTAGGTTAGGTTAGGTTAGGTTAGGTTAGGTTAGGTTAGGTTAGGTTAGGTTAGGTTAGGTTAGGTTAGGTTAGGTTAGGTTAGGTTAGGTTAGGTTAGGTTAGGTTAGGTTAGGTTAGGTTAGGTTAGGTTAGGTTAGGTTAGGTTAGGTTAGGTTAGGTTAGGTTAGGTTAGGTTAGGTTAGGTTAGGTTAGGTTAGGTTAGGTTAGGTTAGGTTAGGTTAGTTAGGTTAGGTTAGGTTAGGTTAGGTTAGGTTAGGTTAGGTTAGGTTAGGTTAGGTTAGGTTAGGTTAGGTTAGGTTAGGTTAGGTTAGGTTAGGTTAGGTTAGGTTAGGTTAGGTTAGGTTAGGTTAGGTTAGGTTAGGTTAGGTTAGGTTAGGTTAGGTTAGGTTAGGTTAGGTTAGGTTAGGTTAGGTAGGTTAGGTTAGGTTAGGTTAGGTTAGGTTAGGTTAGGTTAGGTTAGGTTAGGTTAGGTTAGGTTAGGTTAGGTTAGGTTAGGTTAGGTTAGGTTAGGTTAGGTTAGGTTAGGTTAGGTTAGGTTAGGTTAGGTTAGGTTAGGTTAGGTTAGGTTAGGTTAGGTTAGGTTAGGTTAGGTTAGGTTAGGTTAGGTTAGGTTAGGTTAGGTTAGGTTAGGTTAGGTTAGGTTAGGTTAGGTTAGGTTAGGTTAGGTTAGGTTAGGTTAGGTTAGGTTAGGTTAGGTTAGGTTAGGTTAGGTTAGGTTAGGTTAGGTTAGGTTAGGTTAGGTTAGGTTAGGTTAGGTTAGGTTAGGTTAGGTTAGGTTAGGTTAGGTTAGGTTAGGTTAGGTTAGGTTAGGTTAGGTTAGGTTAGGTTAGGTTAGGTTAGGTTAGGTTAGGTTAGTTTGGTTAGGTTAGGTTAGGTTAGGTTAGGTTAGGTTAGGTTAGGTTAGGTTAGGTTAGGTTAGGTTAGGTTAGGTTAGGTTAGGTTAGGTTAGGTTAGGTTAGGTTAGGTTAGGTTAGGTTAGGTTAGGTTAGGTTAGGTTAGGTTAGGTTAGGTTAGGTTAGGTTAGGTTAGGTTAGGTTAGGTTAGGTTAGGTTAGGTTAGGTTAGGTTAGGTTAGGTTAGGTTAGGTTAGGTTAGGTTAGGTTAGGTTAGGTTAGGTTAGGTTAGGTTAGTTAGGTTAGGTTAGGTTAGGTTAGGTTAGGTTAGGTTAGGTTAGGTTAGGTTAGTTAGGTTAGGTTAGGTTAGGTTAGGTTAGGTTAGGTTAGGTTAGGTTAGGTTAGGTTAGGTTAGGTTAGGTTAGGTTAGGTTAGGTTAGGTTAGGTTAGGTTAGGTTAGGTTAGGTTAGGTTAGGTTAGGTTAGGTTAGGTTAGGTTAGGTTAGGTTAGGTTAGGTTAGGTTAGGTTAGGTTAGGTTAGGTTAGGTTAGGTTAGGTTAGGTTAGGTTAGGTTAGGTTAGGTTAGGTTAGGTTAGGTTAGGTTAGGTTAGGTTAGGTTAGGTTAGGTTAGGTTAGGTTAGGTTAGGTTAGGTTAGTTAGGTTAGGTTAGGTTAGGTTAGGTTAGGTTAGGTTAGGTTAGGTTAGGTTAGGTTAGGTTAGGTTAGGTTAGGTTAGGTTAGGTTAGGTTAGGTTAGGTTAGGTTAGGTTAGGTTAGGTTAGTTAGGTTAGGTTAGGTTAGGTTAGGTTAGGTTAGGTTAGGTTAGGTTAGGTTAGGTTAGGTTAGGTTAGGTTAGGTTAGGTTAGGTTAGGTTAGGTTAGGTTAGGTTAGGTTAGTTAGGTTAGGTTAGGTTAGGTTAGGTTAGGTTAGGTTAGGTTAGGTTAGGTTAGGTTAGGTTAGGTTAGGTTAGGTTAGGTTAGGTTAGTTAGGTTAGGTTAGGTTAGGTTAGGTTAGGTTAGGTTAGGTTAGGTTAGGTTAGGTTAGGTTAGGTTAGGTTAGGTTAGGTTAGGTTAGGTTAGGTTAGGTTAGGTTAGGTTAGGTTAGGTTAGGTTAGGTTAGGTTAGGTTAGGTTAGGTTAGGTTAGGTTAGGTTAGGTTAGGTTAGGTTAGGTTGGTTAGGTTAGGTTAGGTTAGGTTAGGTTAGGTTAGGTTAGGTTAGGTTAGGTTAGGTTAGGTAGGTTAGGTTAGGTTAGGTTAGGTTAGGTTAGGTTAGGTTAGGTTAGGTTAGGTTAGGTTAGGTTAGGTTAGGTTAGGTTAGGTTAGGTTAGGTTAGGTTAGGTTAGGTTAGGTTAGGTTAGGTTAGGTTAGGTTAGTTAGGTTAGGTTAGGTTAGGTTAGGTTAGGTTAGTTAGGTTAGGTTAGGTTAGGTTAGGTTAGGTTAGGTTAGGTTAGGTTAGGTTAGGTTAGGTTAGGTTAGGTTAGGTTAGGTTAGGTTAGGTTAGGTTAGGTTAGGTTAGGTTAGGTTAGGTTAGGTTAGGTTAGGTTAGGTTAGGTTAGGTTAGGTTAGGTTAGGTTAGGTTAGGTTAGGTTAGGTTAGGTTAGGTTAGGTTAGGTTAGGTTAGGTTAGGTTAGGTTAGGTTAGGTTAGGTTAGGTTAGGTTAGGTTAGGTTAGGTTAGGTTAGGTTAGGTTAGGTTAGGTTAGGTTAGGTTAGGTTAGGTTAGGTTAGGTTAGGTTAGGTTAGGTTAGGTTAGGTTAGGTTAGGTTAGGTTAGGTTAGGTTAGGTTAGGTTAGGTTAGGTTAGGTTAGGTTAGGTTAGGTTAGGTTAGGTTAGGTTAGGTTAGGTTAGGTTAGGTTAGGTTAGGTTAGGTTAGGTTAGGTTAGGTTAGGTTAGGTTAGGTTAGGTTAGGTTAGGTTAGGTTAGGTTAGGTTAGGTTAGGTTAGGTTAGGTTAGGTTAGGTTAGGTTAGGTTAGGTTAGGTTAGGTTAGGTTAGGTTAGGTTAGGTTAGGTTAGGTTAGGTTAGGTTAGGTTAGGTTAGGTTAGGTTAGGTTAGGTTAGGTTAGGTTAGGTTAGGTTAGGTTAGGTTAGGTTAGGTTAGGTTAGGTTAGGTTAGGTTAGGTTAGGTTAGGTTAGGTTAGGTTAGGTTAGGTTAGGTTAGGTTAGGTTAGGTTAGGTTAGGTTAGGTTAGGTTAGGTTAGGTTAGGTTAGGTTAGGTTAGGTTAGGTTAGGTTAGGTTAGGTTAGGTTAGGTTAGGTTAGGTTAGGTTAGGTTAGGTTAGGTTAGGTTAGGTTAGGTTAGGTTAGGTTAGGTTAGGTTAGGTTAGGTTAGGTTAGGTTAGGTTAGGTTAGGTTAGGTTAGGTTAGGTTAGGTTAGGTTAGGTTAGGTTAGGTTAGGTTAGGTTAGGTTAGGTTAGGTTAGGTTGGTTAGGTTAGGTTAGGTTAGGTTAGGTTAGGTTAGGTTAGGTTAGGTTAGGTTAGTTAGGTTAGGTTAGGTTAGGTTAGGTTAGGTTAGGTTAGGTTAGTTAGGTTAGGTTAGGTTAGGTTAGGTTAGGTTAGGTTAGGTTAGGTTAGGTTAGGTTAGGTTAGGTTAGGTTAGGTTAGGTTAGGTTAGGTTAGGTTAGGTTAGGTTAGGTTAGGTTAGGTTAGGTTAGGTTAGGTTAGGTTAGGTTAGGTTAGGTTAGGTTAGGTTAGGTTAGGTTAGGTTAGGTTAGGTTAGGTTAGGTTAGGTTAGGTTAGGTTAG